>NW_026606973.1:775000-818924 GCF_029890125.1 Rhinichthys klamathensis goyatoka | reverse complement strand
ATTAATTTCAATCAAATTTGACTTATTTAATAACTTTTTATTTTAACCAATGTATTTTTTCAATCAAATTGGACTTATTTTAATAATTTTCTTTTTAAAACCAAATGTATTATTTTTTTATTTTTTTATTTCAGTAAAATTTGATTTATTTAATATTTTTTATTTTGATAAAATTATTTATTTATCATTTTTTTGTCAAATTTGACTTATTTAATCTGTATTTTTATTTTAATCTAATTAATTAATTTATTAAAATCAAATTTTATTTTTATCTTTTTATTTTAGTCTAAGTTATTAAATTATTTTAATCAAATGTGATTTATTTGATTTTTTTTTTGAATTTTTTCCAGTTTTTCTCTCAGCTTTTCCCCTGACCCTGTTCACTGAGAATGCACTTACTTTCCATTAAGTTTTGCATTATAGTACATTATTTAGTGTATTATTATTGTAGCCTAATTTATTATGCTCTGCTTAATTGTTTGATGTCGATCAGATTATTTCTGATCACCCTTTCAATCTGATTGAGATTCGGCTTGAGCTCATTCAGATCGACTGATATTTACATGAAAGCTTTTCCATCAATCCCATTATAAATGGATTATTAAGTGCATTTAAAGGTATAGTGGTCTGTGATGCTCGTGATTTTCTGTTCTCATGAGCACTCGCCGTAAAGCAAAACACCTGCTGTAATATAATGAAATATTTGCAGTTTGTATATTGCATGACATTAAATCAGATCTGCATATGGCCCTTTAAGACTAATGTATACAAGTATATGAACACGAGCTGTTGCTGTGCTGGAGTGCATTGAAATGTATCAGCACAAGCATATAGCGGTTAACAGTGTAAACTGTCTCCTTCTACAGTCCAGTGTGTGTGTGTGTGTGTGTGTGTGTGTGTGTGTGTGTGTGTGTGTGTGCACTGCTGCACCTGGCCATTGACATGAAAGAAACCCAGCCAGAATAAAGGGAATTATCCGCTGTATAATTCACACTGACTGTGATCTACTGCCAACACACACACACACACACGCTCAATATAGCCTCAAACGTTCGGCCAGTGCATTGCAAGCATGCACTCTTTTAAAACGCACTTCACATGTGATTTTGCATCATCATGAATGTGGCCGTTTTAACTAACGATATTTTAGGTCGTTCTGATGACAGTATTTGATCCGACAGAAACTGACCCTTCACACTCACGTCCACGAGATCAGGAGTGTTCAGTCCTTTACATTTAATCAGACGCTTTATAAATATGTGGGAAAATGATATGCGTTACTATATTACTGTACGGTTAGATGTATTGTTTATTTTCATAATTTTGTTCATTTGGATCATATTCATTTTTTTTATATATATTTTATTTATTATATCATTTTATTTATTTATTATTTATTCTTTATTTATTTATTAAACTTTATTTATTATATATAATCATATATAGATTTGTTTTTATTATTTGTTTTTATTTATTTATTTCAAACAAATGTATTTTTTTTTTTAAATAAATAGATTAGTAATTTATATATAAATGCATAATTAATTAGTAATGAATTATAATGTATTTATTTATTTATTAAAAAAATATTTATTAATAATTAATAAATAGATTATTAATTTATTTAAATCAGTGCTATTTATTTGAAATAATTTTTTTATTCTAGCCAAATGTATTTAGTTATTATTTACTTTTATTATTTATTTTATTTTAAGATTTATTTATTTATTTATTAGTGCGGTCAAATCGATTAATCGTGATTAATCACATCTAACAAAAGTTTGTAAATACACACACACACACACACACACACACACACATATATATATGTATATATACAAAGTTTTACATTGGATGCGATTAATCGCTTTGACAGCACTATTATTTAATTCAATTTATATGAGTTTCTATCTAAACTTTTCCCCCTTTTTGTGTTTTTTCAAACCGTAATTAGTTCCATTGTTGTCACATGACATCATCATGTTGCATGTTTAATTCTGTCCTGGTAGAATATAAATCAACAATAGAAGCAGTGAAACTAACAGTAGGACAACAATATGCCAGTGCTGTGACCCTTCCCAGTTTAATCTAACGCAGTACGTGTAGTTCTTTTTTAACAATATCTCAGCCTTTGACAGTCCAATCAAGACATTTGTCAAGCACAGTGCATTGTGGGAGTTTTGTGTTGTAACTGATCAGAGCTGATCATGATAATAACACATCTGAAGGTTTGATTGACAGGTGTGTGTGATCGTGTCTCGTCGATCTACAGGCCTCGGTCACTCCTCATGTTAACACTTTTGGTCTCGCTGGCTTCATTCTGAATGACTGGAGATCTGTGTGAAGCTGAGCGTTAGATGCGGGAGAGCTTGAGTAACGTTGATGTGTTGAACACACACAGCTGGCTCTTGTTCTGTGACTGTGTTTCAGCGACTGACACTGAGAGTGGGTTTAATGTCACAGACACACACACATAATGAAAATCCTCTCGTAGAGAAAATTATACTGTGAAAAAATCAAAGCAATGAATTAAAATAAAAAAATCCTATTAAGCCGATTTAAGAGCCGAGTTAGGTGTATATTTAAATTATTTATTTATTTAAATTTGTTATTAAAATATATATTTTTTTAATTATGATCATTTTACATTATAAAAAACTAATTATATGTACCTATTTCTTTTATTTTAATGGTTATTTAGTTACATTTGACACTATTTTTCTCTTAACCTTTTATCTGATCCTTAAGTACCGTTGAATTTAAATGTTAATTTACATTTTTATTTAATATGTTATTTATCTTAATTTTAATATGTATTTGTTTTATTTTAATGTTTATTTAGAATTTATTTATTTACATTTTACACAAATTTTCTCTAAACTTTTCAATTCATTTATTTATATTAATTAATATCTGTAATTCATTAATTTACATTATACACTATTATTTCTTTAACTTTTTAGCAGATTCTTTAGTATCTTTCAAATAAAATGTTAATTTAAATTTGTAATTTTATTTAATTCATTTTATTTTAATATGTATTTGTTTTTGCTTTGTTTATTTACTGTTTATTTATTTTTATTTTTACACTATTATTCTCTAAGCTTTGCAGCAGATCCCTTAAGTATCTTTTAATTTAGTTATTTTAATTTATATTTATTTATTTATTTACATTTTAGCATCACTTTTCAGCAGATCCCTTAGTACATTTATTTATTCTTTATTTTAATTTATATTTATTTATTTATTTGTTTGTTTTTAATATATATATATATATATATATGTATATATATATATATATATATACACACAATATATTTAATAGATTTGCTTTATTTATTTTTTAACTTTTTAGCAGCCCTCTTGCAGTCCCATGTTCCTCAAAACATGTATTTTACACAATATTCACTTTTATTTCACATTTTCTCTAAATATATCTGAGTGCTGGTAGATTGTGGTTATATTTCTGATAATCTGACAGGGTTGGCTCCGTTAACGGTCCATTGGTGGTTGATATATTGCTCTATCACTGATCATAGTTGATCGAGTTCAGCCTTTGCTTCCTTAAAGCAGTTTCTCATTTCCCACAATGCACCTGTGCTCTCCTCTCCGAGCGCACCGGGAGAAAGAGGTCAGCGTGTATTCTTAGTTACAGAGACGGTTTCTGCTTGTGTTTCACTGAAGGCTGTGGCTGGTGACTAATATCAACTTATAATCAGCAAATATAATCGTGCTTTGGCCTGTTTCTCTCCGCTCGAGTCTCGACATGCTTCTGAATGTATTTAGCGAACATGAACGTCTCGTTTGTGTGTATTTAATTTCCCTCACCCGATGCGAGCTGTCAGATTTAAGCGGCTCCAGACGAACCACGGCCCTGAACACTCACAAAATATAAAAACATAATTAAGAAATTAATTGTCCATTCTTAACCTGCCTTGTTGACAAGCACACTTTTAAAGACGACCTATAACGCCCTTTCTCAAAGTGTTGATGTTGTTTCAGGCTTGACTAGAACAGGTTTTCCTGCTTGAATGTTGATTATTCTCCTCATATTCTCCATTGTTGCGGCTCCTCTCTTCCCAGTCTGTCAGTAACGCTCGAAGCGCTCGACCAATCACAACACACTGCTCTAGCCGACCAATCAGAGCACAGTGTGCTTTTCAGAAGGAGGGGCTTCACAGAGACAGGAAGTAAACTGTATATGTGTGTGTTCACTGAGCACTGTATATGTGTGTGTTCATGCTCAGTGAACACACACATACAGTGCTCAGTGAACACACACATATACAGTGCTCAGTGAACACACACACATACAGTGCTCAGTGAACACACACATATACAGTGCTCAGTGAACACACACACATACAGTGCTCAGTGAACACACACATATACAGTGCTCAGTGAACACACACACATACAGTGCTCAGTGAACACACACACATACAGTGCTCAGTGAACACACACACATACAGTGCTCAGTGAACACACACATATACAGTGCTCAGTGAACACACACACATATACATTGCTCAGTGAACACACGCATACAGTGCTCAGTGAACACACACATATACAGTGCTCAGTGAACACACACATATACAGTGCTCAGTGAACACACACATATACAGTGCTCAGTGAACACACACACATATACATTGCTCAGTGAACACACACGCATACAGTGCTCAGTGAACACACACATATACAGTGCTCAGTGAACACACACATATACAGTGCTCAGTGAACACACACATATACAGTGCTCAGTGAACACACACATATACAGTGCTCAGTGAACACACACATATACAGTGCTCAGTGAACACACACATATACAGTGCTCAGTGAACACACACATATACAGTGCTCAGTGAACACACACACATACAGTGCTCAGTGAACACACACATATACCGTGCTCAGTGAACACACACATATACAGTGCTCAGTGAACACACACATATACAGTGCTCAGTGAACACACACATATACAGTGCTCAGTGAGCACACACATATACAGTGCTCAGTGAACACACACATATACAGTGCTCAGTGAACACACACATATACAGTGCTCAGTGAACACACACATATACAGTGCTCAGTGAACACACACATACAGTTCTCAGTGAACACACACATATACAGTGCTCAGTGAACACACACACATACAGTTCTCAGTGAACACACGCATACAGTGCTCAGTGAACACACACATATACAGTGCTCAGTGAACACACACACATACAGTTCTCAGTGAACACACACATATACAGTGCTCAGTGAACACACACACATATACAGTGCTCAGTGAACACACACATATACAGTGCTCAGTGAACACACACACATACAGTTCTCAGTGAACACACACATATACAGTGCTCAGTGAACACACACATATACAGTGCTCAGTGAGCACACACATATACAGTGCTCAGTGAACACACACATATACAGTGCTCAGTGAACACACACATACAGTTCTCAGTGAACACACACATATACAGTGCTCAGTGAACACACACACATACAGTTCTCAGTGAACACACGCATACAGTGCTCAGTGAACACACACATATACAGTGCTCAGTGAACACACACACATACAGTTCTCAGTGAACACACGCATACAGTGCTCAGTGAACACACACATATACAGTGCTCAGTGAACACACACACATACAGTTCTCAGTGAACACACACATATACAGTGCTCAGTGAACACACACACATACAGTGCTCAGTGAACACACACACATACAGTGCTCAGTGAACACACACATATACAGTGCTCAGTGAACACACACATATACAGTGCTCAGTGAACACACACATATACCGTGCTCAGTGAACACACACACATACAGTGCTCAGTGAACACACACACATACAGTGCTCAGTGAACACACACACATACAGTGCTCAGTGAACACACACACATACAGTGCTCAGTGAACACACACACATACAGTGCTCAGTGAACACACACACATACAGTGCTCAGTGAACACACACATATACAGTGCTCAGTGAACACACACATATACAGTGCTCAGTGAACACACACACATACAGTGCTCAGTGAACACACACACATACAGTGCTCAGTGAACACACACACATACAGTGCTCAGTGAACACACACACATACAGTGCTCAGTGAACACACACACATACAGTGCTCAGTGAACACACACATATACAGTGCTCAGTGAACACACACATATACAGTGCTCAGTGAACACACACATATACAGTGCTCAGTGAACACACACATATACAGTGCTCAGTGAACACACACATATACAGTGCTCAGTGAACACACACACATACAGTGCTCAGTGAACACACACATATACAGTGCTCAGTGAACACACACATATACAGTGCTCCGTGAACACACACATATACAGTGCTCAGTGAACACACACATATACAGTGCTCCGTGAACACACACATATACAGTGCTCAGTGAACACACACATATACAGTGCTCAGTGAACACACACATATACAGTGCTCAGTGAACACACACATATACAGTGCTCCGTGAACACACACATATACAGTGCTCAGTGAACACACACATATACAGTGCTCCGTGAACACACACATATACAGTGCTCAGTGAACACACACATATACAGTGCTCAGTGAACACACACACATACAGTGCTCAGTGAACACACACATATACAGTGCTCAGTGAACACACACATATACAGTGCTCAGTGAACACACACACATATACCGTGCTCAGTGAACACACACACATACAGTGCTCAGTGAACACACACATATACCGTGCTCAGTGAACACACAGAACACACACATATACCGTGCTCAGTGAACACACAGAACACACACATATACAGTGCTCAGTGAACACACACATATACCGTGCTCAGTGAACACACACATACAGTGCTCAGTGAACACACACATATACCGTGCTCAGTGAACACACACATATACCGTGCTCAGTGAACACACACATATACCGTGCTCAGTGAACACACACATATACAGTGCTCAGTGAACACACACATATACCGTGCTCAGTGAACACACACATATACCGTGCTCAGTGAACACACAGAACACACACATATACCGTGCACAGTGAACACACAGAACACACACATATACCGTGCTCAGTGAACACACACATATACCGTGCTCAGTGAACACACACATATACCGTGCTCAGTGAACACACACATATACAGTGCTCAGTGAACACACACATATACCGTGCTCAGTGAACACACACATATACCGTGCTCAGTGAACACACACATATACCGTGCTCAGTGAACACACAGAACACACACATATACCGTGCACAGTGAACACACAGAACACACACATATACCGTGCTCAGTGAACACACACATATACCGTGCTCAGTGAACACACACATATACCGTGCTCAGTGAACACACACATATACAGTGCTCAGTGAACACACACATATACCGTGCTCAGTGAACACACACATATACCGTGCTCAGTGAACACACAGAACACACACATATACCGTGCTCAGTGAACACACACATATACAGTGCTCAGTGAACACACACATATACCGTGCTCAGTGAACACACACATATACAGTGCTCAGTGAACACACACATATACAGTGCTCAGTGAACACACACATATACCGTGCTCAGTGAACACACACATATACCGTGCTCAGTGAACACACAGAACACACACATATACCGTGCTCAGTGAACACACACATATACCGTGCTCAGTGAACACACACATATACCGTGCTCAGTGAACACACACATATACAGTGCTCAGTGAACACACAGAACACACACATATACCGTGCTCAGTGAACACACACATATACAGTGCTCAGTGAACACACACATATACCGTGCTCAGTGAACACACACATATACCGTGCTCAGTGAACACACACATATACCGTGCTCAGTGAACACACACATATACCGTGCTCAGTGAACACACACATATACCGTGCTCAGTGAACACACAGAACACACACATATACCGTGCTCAGTGAACACACACATATACAGTGCTCAGTGAACACACACATATACCGTGCTCAGTGAACACACACACATACAGTGCTCAGTGAACACACAGAACACACACATATACCGTGCTCAGTGAACACACACATATGCAGTGCTCAGTGAACACACACATATACCGTGCTCAGTGAACACACACATATACAGTGCTCAGTGAACACACACATATACAGTGCTCAGTGAACACACACACATACAGTGCTCAGTGAACACACAGAACACACACATATACCGTGCTCAGTGAACACACACATATACAGTGCTCAGTGAACACACACATATACCGTGCTCAGTGAACACACACATATACCGTGCTCAGTGAACACACAGAACACACACATATACCGTGCTCAGTGAACACACACATATACCGTGCTCAGTGAACACACACATATACCGTGCTCAGTGAACACACAGAACACACACATATACAGTGCTCAGTGACCACACACATATACCGTGCTCAGTGAACACACAGAACACACACATATACAGTGCTCAGTGAACACACACATATACCGTGCTCAGTGAACACACAGAACACACACACATACAGTGCTCAGTGAACACACACATATACAGTGCTCAGTGAACACACACATATACAGTGCTCAGTGAACACACACATATACCGTGCTCAGTGAACACACACATATACAGTGCTCAGTGAACACACACATATACCGTGCTCAGTGAACACACACACATACAGTGCTCAGTGAACACACACATATACAGTGCTCAGTGAACACACACATATACAGTGCTCAGTGAACACACACATATACAGTGCTCAGTGAACACACACATATACAGTGCTCAGTGAACACACACATATACCGTGCTCAGTGAACACACACACATACAGTGCTCAGTGAACACACACATATACAGTGCTCAGTGAACACACACATATACAGTGCTCAGTGAACACACAGAACACACACACATACAGTGCTCAGTGAACACACACATATACAGTGCTCAGTGAACACACACATATACAGTGCTCAGTGAACACACACATATACCGTGCTCAGTGAACACACACACATATACCGTGCTCAGTGAACACACAGAACACACACACATACAGTGCTCAGTGAACACACACATATACAGTGCTCAGTGAACACACACACATACAGTGCTCAGTGAACACACACATATACAGTGCTCAGTGAACACACACATATACCGTGCTCAGTGAACACACACACATACAGTGCTCAGTGAACACACACATATACAGTGCTCAGTGAACACACACATATACAGTGCTCAGTGAACACACAGAACACACACACATACAGTGCTCAGTGAACACACACATATACAGTGCTCAGTGAACACACACATATACCGTGCTCAGTGAACACACAGAACACACACATATACAGTGCTCAGTGAACACACAGAACACACACACATACAGTGCTCAGTGAACACACACATATACAGTGCTCAGTGAACACACACACATACAGTGCTCAGTGAACACACACATATACAGTGCTCAGTGAACACACACACATACCGTGCTCAGTGAACACACAGAACACACACATATACAGTGCTCAGTGAACACACAGAACACACACACATACAGTGCTCAGTGAACACACACATATACAGTGCTCAGTGAACACACACATACTGTATACCGTGCTCAGTGAACACACACACATACAGTGCTCAGTGAACACACACATATACAGTGCTCAGTGAACACACACATATACAGTGCTCAGTGAACACACACACATATACAGGTCTCAGTGAACACACACACATATACCGTGCTCAGTGAACACACACACATACAGTGCTCAGTGAACACACACATATACAGTGCTCAGTGAACACACACATATACAGTGCTCAGTGAACACACAGAACACACACACATACAGTGCTCAGTGAACACACACATATACAGTGCTCAGTGAACACACACATATACCGTGCTCAGTGAACACACAGAACACACACATATACAGTGCTCAGTGAACACACAGAACACACACACATACAGTGCTCAGTGAACACACACATATACAGTGCTCAGTGAACACACACACATACAGTGCTCAGTGAACACACACATATACAGTGCTCAGTGAACACACACACATACCGTGCTCAGTGAACACACAGAACACACACATATACAGTGCTCAGTGAACACACAGAACACACACACATACAGTGCTCAGTGAACACACACATATACAGTGCTCAGTGAACACACACATACTGTATACCGTGCTCAGTGAACACACACACATACAGTGCTCAGTGAACACACACATATACAGTGCTCAGTGAACACACACACATACAGTGCTCAGTGAACACACACATATACAGTGCTCAGTGAACACACACATATACAGTGCTCAGTGAACACACACATATACCGTGCTCAGTGAACACACAGAACACACACATATACCGTGCTCAGTGAACACACACATATACCGTGCTCAGTGAACACACACATATACCGTGCTCAGTGAACACACAGAACACACACATATACAGTGCTCAGTGACCACACACATATACCGTGCTCAGTGAACACACAGAACACACACATATACAGTGCTCAGTGAACACACACATATACCGTGCTCAGTGAACACACAGAACACACACACATACAGTGCTCAGTGAACACACACATATACAGTGCTCAGTGAACACACACATATACAGTGCTCAGTGAACACACACATATACCGTGCTCAGTGAACACACACATATACAGTGCTCAGTGAACACACACATATACCGTGCTCAGTGAACACACACACATACAGTGCTCAGTGAACACACACATATACAGTGCTCAGTGAACACACACATATACAGTGCTCAGTGAACACACAGAACACACACACATACAGTGCTCAGTGAACACACACATATACAGTGCTCAGTGAACACACACATATACAGTGCTCAGTGAACACACACATATACCGTGCTCAGTGAACACACACACATATACCGTGCTCAGTGAACACACAGAACACACACACATACAGTGCTCAGTGAACACACACATATACAGTGCTCAGTGAACACACACACATACAGTGCTCAGTGAACACACACATATACAGTGCTCAGTGAACACACACATATACCGTGCTCAGTGAACACACACACATACAGTGCTCAGTGAACACACACATATACAGTGCTCAGTGAACACACACATATACAGTGCTCAGTGAACACACAGAACACACACACATACAGTGCTCAGTGAACACACACATATACAGTGCTCAGTGAACACACACATATACCGTGCTCAGTGAACACACAGAACACACACATATACAGTGCTCAGTGAACACACAGAACACACACACATACAGTGCTCAGTGAACACACACATATACAGTGCTCAGTGAACACACACACATACAGTGCTCAGTGAACACACACATATACAGTGCTCAGTGAACACACACACATACCGTGCTCAGTGAACACACAGAACACACACATATACAGTGCTCAGTGAACACACAGAACACACACACATACAGTGCTCAGTGAACACACACATATACAGTGCTCAGTGAACACACACATACTGTATACCGTGCTCAGTGAACACACACACATACAGTGCTCAGTGAACACACACATATACAGTGCTCAGTGAACACACACATATACAGTGCTCAGTGAACACACACACATATACAGGTCTCAGTGAACACACACACATATACCGTGCTCAGTGAACACACACACATACAGTGCTCAGTGAACACACACATATACAGTGCTCAGTGAACACACACATATACAGTGCTCAGTGAACACACAGAACACACACACATACAGTGCTCAGTGAACACACACATATACAGTGCTCAGTGAACACACACATATACCGTGCTCAGTGAACACACAGAACACACACATATACAGTGCTCAGTGAACACACAGAACACACACACATACAGTGCTCAGTGAACACACACATATACAGTGCTCAGTGAACACACACACATACAGTGCTCAGTGAACACACACATATACAGTGCTCAGTGAACACACACACATACCGTGCTCAGTGAACACACAGAACACACACATATACAGTGCTCAGTGAACACACAGAACACACACACATACAGTGCTCAGTGAACACACACATATACAGTGCTCAGTGAACACACACATACTGTATACCGTGCTCAGTGAACACACACACATACAGTGCTCAGTGAACACACACATATACAGTGCTCAGTGAACACACACACATACAGTGCTCAGTGAACACACACATATACAGTGCTCAGTGAACACACACATATACAGTGCTCAGTGAACACACACATATACCGTGCTCAGTGAACACACAGAACACACACATATACCGTGCTCAGTGAACACACACATATACCGTGCTCAGTGAACACACACATATACCGTGCTCAGTGAACACACAGAACACACACATATACAGTGCTCAGTGACCACACACATATACCGTGCTCAGTGAACACACAGAACACACACATATACAGTGCTCAGTGAACACACACATATACCGTGCTCAGTGAACACACAGAACACACACACATACAGTGCTCAGTGAACACACACATATACAGTGCTCAGTGAACACACACATATACAGTGCTCAGTGAACACACACATATACCGTGCTCAGTGAACACACACATATACAGTGCTCAGTGAACACACACATATACCGTGCTCAGTGAACACACACACATACAGTGCTCAGTGAACACACACATATACAGTGCTCAGTGAACACACACATATACAGTGCTCAGTGAACACACAGAACACACACACATACAGTGCTCAGTGAACACACACATATACAGTGCTCAGTGAACACACACATATACAGTGCTCAGTGAACACACACATATACCGTGCTCAGTGAACACACACACATATACCGTGCTCAGTGAACACACAGAACACACACACATACAGTGCTCAGTGAACACACACATATACAGTGCTCAGTGAACACACACACATACAGTGCTCAGTGAACACACACATATACAGTGCTCAGTGAACACACACATATACCGTGCTCAGTGAACACACACACATACAGTGCTCAGTGAACACACACATATACAGTGCTCAGTGAACACACACATATACAGTGCTCAGTGAACACACAGAACACACACACATACAGTGCTCAGTGAACACACACATATACAGTGCTCAGTGAACACACACATATACCGTGCTCAGTGAACACACAGAACACACACATATACAGTGCTCAGTGAACACACAGAACACACACACATACAGTGCTCAGTGAACACACACATATACAGTGCTCAGTGAACACACACACATACAGTGCTCAGTGAACACACACATATACAGTGCTCAGTGAACACACACACATACCGTGCTCAGTGAACACACAGAACACACACATATACAGTGCTCAGTGAACACACAGAACACACACACATACAGTGCTCAGTGAACACACACATATACAGTGCTCAGTGAACACACACATACTGTATACCGTGCTCAGTGAACACACACACATACAGTGCTCAGTGAACACACACATATACAGTGCTCAGTGAACACACACATATACAGTGCTCAGTGAACACACACACATATACAGGTCTCAGTGAACACACACACATATACCGTGCTCAGTGAACACACACACATACAGTGCTCAGTGAACACACACATATACAGTGCTCAGTGAACACACACATATACAGTGCTCAGTGAACACACAGAACACACACACATACAGTGCTCAGTGAACACACACATATACAGTGCTCAGTGAACACACACATATACCGTGCTCAGTGAACACACAGAACACACACATATACAGTGCTCAGTGAACACACAGAACACACACACATACAGTGCTCAGTGAACACACACATATACAGTGCTCAGTGAACACACACACATACAGTGCTCAGTGAACACACACATATACAGTGCTCAGTGAACACACACACATACCGTGCTCAGTGAACACACAGAACACACACATATACAGTGCTCAGTGAACACACAGAACACACACACATACAGTGCTCAGTGAACACACACATATACAGTGCTCAGTGAACACACACACATACAGTGCTCAGTGAACACACACATATACAGTGCTCAGTGAACACACACACATACAGTGCTCAGTGAACACACACATATACAGTGCTCAGTGAACACACACATATACAGTGCTCAGTGAACACACACATATACCGTGCTCAGTGAACACACAGAACACACACATATACAGTGCTCAGTGAACACACTAACCCTCAACCAAACCCTAACAATAACTCAAACAGCAACACTACACACTGAAGAGAGATGAACATGTGAAGAACGCTGGCAGGGAACGAGTTAAAAGCTCCCACGAGTCTGAGCAAACGGTGAAATGTGTGTTTAGGCTGTTCACTTGTGTATCTTACCTGAGGCGTTTGGACCCCATCCAGTTGTAGCCACACCACACAAGCATGTGTTTGCGGAGGATAAATATGTAAACGCTTCTGTGCGGAGACACCGGGAGAAACCCAAAACCACAACATCAGTTTTCCAGGAGCCGTTCTGCTGAACGTGTGAGACGTTTGTCGTGTTGCTGATCTCAGATCTGTCGTGTTGGGGTTTGATAATGTCTCTCAGAGACTCAATAAAAATGTGCGTCTACACCATGAAATATGACACAGGCCGTTATTATTAGAGATTTTTGCCACAATCTTCAACTCTAACGTTTAACCCTCAGTGTAAGAAGTGGTCAGTTCACTTACTTAAAAAAATGTAGGACACACATTGCCTTAAAATTATTAAGTATATAAACTTGATGCTTAATCGAAAAAATTAAGTAATGTGGAATTGTCCAGTTCACATAACTTACTTCTTTCAATTAAGCATTACGTTTATATACTTAAAAAATGTAGTAAACCCGTTGCCTTAGAATTATTAAGTATATAAACGTAATGCTTAATTGAAAAAAAAAAACTTGACGATTCCACATTACTTAATTTTTTCGATTACGCATCAAGTTTATTTACTTAAAAAAATGTAGGACACCCATTGCCTTAAAATTATTAAGTAAAGTGAACTGAACACTTTTTACTGATGTTTTGATCAAATCTCTGTACTTTATTGACTTTATACACCCCTAAAAGGTTCATAGTAGGTGTGTATTAGTACTCTGAGGTGCTAAAGTGCACTTTTAAGGGGTAAAAAAGTTAGAAACATGCCCTTTTACGTTAAGCGTGTTTGTTTTAAAGCGGTTTAAACATTCATCTGATTCAGTGTTTGCTCTGGCGAGGAATGCCGCTCACTGCCTAACCTGTGTGACCTCTGACCTCTGTCCTCCATATTTTTACATCTATTCTTTTAGCAGACGCTTTTATCCAAAGCGACTTACAGATGAGGAGAGCAATAGAAGCAGTGAAACTAACAATATGCCAGTGCTGATGTGAGCCTTCCCAGTTTAATCAGTTTATGTACTTTTATGTCTTTTTTTTTTATAGATGACATAAGATGACATTGAGACGCTGATCGCTGGTGTTTCCGTGTTTCACCCGTCAGTGTTTGTGTTTCTGTGCAAATCATGCATCATTCATAGTGACAGTGTTTGTGGGCTGATGTTGAACATCTGGACTGATGTTCCTCTAATGTGTGTGTTTGTTCTGATCCTCTCACTCCAGAACTATTCAGCTTCACACGTTAATTCACATCACACCAGTATTATACCAATATTAAATCAATATTATTATTTTTAAATTAAATACTCAATTTACAGTGAACATTACATTAATTATTATTTTATAGTAATAATCACCAAATATTTTGCCAAATCCCGCAGCTCTACAAACAAGCACAGTAAACCTGCAAAAGCTTTTTTGTTATATTAAACTGGCATTATTATTATTATTATTATTATTATTTATTTTATTAATAAATACTATTTTTTATTTTACAGAGAAGCATTATAAACAAATATAGTAATATTTCTTATTTTGTTTAGTATTTTTTCTTTATTATGTTTATTATTATTATTAATTTAAATTAATTGATATTGATGTATAATCACCATATTTTGCCAAATTGTTCAGCCTTATAAACAAGCACAGCAAACCTGCAAACGCTTTTTTAAATTAAATTAAACCGGTGTTATTAATATTAGTAGTAGTAGTAGTATTAAAGACTCATATTTTATTTTACAGTGAATATTACAATAGTAATATTTCTTATTTTGTTTAATATTTTTATGTATTATTATTATTATTTTACAATCATATTAATACAGTTAAAATTAATATATAATAAACAGCCACAACAAACCTGGAGCTTTTTTTTAAAAAAACGTGCAATCGTGAGCCATATGATATATATGTATATGTATTTGTCTTTGATATAATTCTAAAGTATAAAAGTTATGCTTTGAAACACGTACTGTTCAAATTCGAACCGAATAGAATGTTCAGCATTCAAACGCCTGACTAATGTTGACATCATCATGTTTGCAAAATTGTGATTGGCCGTCTTCCATGCATTTATTTGCATAATGATCCGTGTTTGGTTTTGTGTTCCTGTAGCTGTCATTTTTATGTGATTAGAAATTAAAACCGAAAACTTTGTACATGAATCTTTGAATGATGCAAAATGCAAATATAGTTAAATAAGAAGTGTGTAAAAGTCTTTGATTTAATAATATGTGACCGTTGACCACAAAACAGTCATAAGGGTCCTTTTTTTTTTTTTTTTTTTTTAAATTGAGATTTATCATCTGAAAGCTGAATACATTTTCCATTGATGTATGGTTTGTTAGGACAATATTTAAAACTATTTAAAAATCTGGAATCTGAGGGTGCAAAAAAATCTAAATATTGAGAAAATTGCCTTTAAAGTTTTGCATTTTTGTTGTCCATTTTGCTGCATCCACTCACAAAAATATTTTTTTTCATATATTTACGGTAGGAAATTTACAAAATATCTTCATGGAACATGATCTTATATCCTAATGATTTTTGGCATGAATGAAAAATCGATCATTTTGACCCATACAATGTATTGTTGGCTACTGCCACAAATCTACCAGTGCGACTTATGACTGGTTTAGTGGTCCAGGATCACATATGTCCAATAAATGCTGTCAGGCTCAGTGTGACACAGATTTCTCCTCAGTAAGTGTTTATGGAGAGAACATAAAATGGGTCAGAACTCTGAGACGGAAGAAAGAAAGAGCTCTTTGCAGGCGTCACCTGTTGTGATGCACACACTCGTACAGTGTGTCCGTGTTTCAGCTAAAGCGAGCGGGCCGGGGCGAGTGCATTGGCGTCACGCTGTCAGAGAGATTAAAATAGCGCGGGCGTCTCGCTGATGTCTCACCACCTTCTCTTATTGTTCGGATTGTTTTCATTTCATCTGAGCGAGGATCCGTTGGGCTCAGCCAATCAGGAGACGGTGTGTGTGAGAGGAATATGAATATGCATGAAATGCTAATTCCTGTTATATTTAAATGTGCTGATGGCCTGTAGCATTGGCTCATGTTCCAGTGCTGTGTTTTTAACAGGGACACTATGAGCTGTGGTGTGTGTGAAGCGCGAGAGGCTTCAGGGTGATCAGGAATCTGTCTGCGCTCTCAGATAAACCAGTTCAGCTCTCACGCCCCAGTCCACGCTCTTATCATGAGCAAACACATGCGTCATGACCTGCACCATTCATTTATCTATTAGTTTCATTATTATGCATTGATTTATGTATGCATTTATTTATTTATTGGTTTATGCATTTATTTATTTGTGCATTTATTCAGTATTTTGTAGTTTCATTTGATAGTTTTTGTTTGTATAATTTATTTTATGGTTAGTGCCTTTGATTCTGGTTGTGGTTTTTATAAGTGCCTCCTGAAAAGCTTAATTTTCTCACTATTGCTGCACAAATGTTTTTCATTAATATATGTCACATTAATAATGTTACGCAAAAGTAATGTTGACCAGTGCCTCAGTTAACTATCTGAACTATTACATCCTTTTCTGGATTCACTGCATCATAGAAAGATTTATATATTTAATGATGGTTTTGTGTGTTATAGAAACAACTGAATCGATGATTTAAGATGATCTATGTTTGTTATTTTTTTTTATTCATTGTTGTTGTTCTTATTGGTTCTGAATATTTTCTAAATATTTCCAATCAGAGCAGAGTAGACCAATCACAGCAGACTGGGCCATCTGACCAATCAGAGCAGAGTAGATCAATCACAACAGACTGAGCCATCTGACCAATCAGAGCAGAGTAGATCAATCACAGCAGACTGGGCCATCTGACCAATCAGAGCAGAGTAGACCAATCACAACAGACTGAGTCATCTGACCAATCAGAGCAGAGTAGATCAATCACAGCAGACTGGGCCATCTGACCAATCAGAGCAGAGTAGATCAATCACAGCAGACTGGGCCATCTGACCAATCAGAGCAGAGTAGATCAATCACAGCAGACTGGGCCATCTGACCAATCAGAGCAGAGTAGACCAATCACAGCAGACTGAGTCATCTGACCAATCAGAGCAGAGTAGATCAATCACAACAGACTGAGTCATCTGACCAATCAGAGCAGAGTAGATCAATCACAGCAGACTGAGTCATCTGACCAATCAGAGCAGAGTAGATCAATCACAACAGACTGAGTCATCTGACCAATCAGAGCAGAGTAGATCAATCACAGCAGACTGAGTCATCTGACCAATCAGAGCAGAGTAGATCAATCACAACAGACTGAGTCATCTGACCAATCAGAGCAGAGTAGATCAATCACAGCAGACTGAGTCATCTGACCAATCAGAGCAGAGTAGATCAATCACAACAGACTGAGTCATCTGACCAATCAGAGCAGAGTAGATCAATCACAACAGACTGAGTCGTCTGACCAATCAGAGCAGAGTAGATCAATCACAGCAGACTGAGCCGTCTGACCAATCAGAGCAGAGTAGACCAATCACAGCAGACTGGGCCATCTGACCAATCAGAGCAGAGTAGACCAATCACAACAGACTGAGTCATCTGACCAATCAGAGCAGAGTAGATCAATCACAGCAGACTGGGCCATCTGACCAATCAGAGCAGAGTAGACCAATCACAACAGACTGGGCCATCTGACCAATCAGAGCAGAGTAGACCAATCACAGCAGACTGAGTCATCTGACCAATCAGAGCAGAGTAGATCAATCACAACAGACTGTGTCAACTGACCAATCAGAGCAGAGTAGACCAATCACAACAGACTGAGTCATCTGACCAATCAGAGCAGAGTAGACCAATCACAGCAGACTGGGCCATCTGACCAATCAGAGCAGAGTAGACCAATCACAACAGACTGAGTCATCTGACCAATCAGAGCAGAGTAGACCAATCACAACAGACTGGGCCATCTGACCAATCAGAGCAGAGTAGACCAATCACAGCAGACTGAGTCATCTGACCAATCAGAGCAGAGTAGATCAATCACAACAGACTGAGTCATCTGACCAATCAGAGCAGAGTAGACCAATCACAACAGACTGAGTCATCTGACCAATCAGAGCAGAGTAGACCAATCACAACAGACTGGGCCATCTGACCAATCAGAGCAGAGTAGATCAATCACAACAGACTGTGTCAACTGACCAATCAGAGCAGAGTAGACCAATCACAGCAGACTGAGTCATCTGACCAATCAGAGCAGAGTAGATCAATCACAACAGACTGTGTCAACTGACCAATCAGAGCAGAGTAGACCAATCACAGCAGACTGAGTCATCTGACCAATCAGAGCAGAGTAGACCAATCACAACAGACTGTGTCAACTGACCAATCAGAGCAGAGTAGATCAATCACAGCAGACTGGGCCATCTGACCAATCAGAGCAGAGTAGACCAATTACAGCAGACTGGGCCATCTGACCAATCAGAGCAGAGTAGACTCAGAAAGGCGGGGTTTAGAGACACTCCATCTTCAAACAAACTGTTTTTAGACTCTTCAAGTAAAGAGCTGATGCTGCGGGGTAAATTATGAGAAAATGAAAGTGTTGTTTGACCTTGGATGTGTGTAAACCTGTTATAGGAGACTCCAGAACAAAATTAGGAACCTTTAAAACCTCTCGCGGCCCATTTCTCTCAAACAGCATCACTTATGTAAACGTATGTGTGGCGAGCAGGACGAGGACGAGGCCGAGGGCCGCGAGAGAGCGGCGCGAGGTCTCATATCTCTCACGGACGACCGCTGTCACATAATAAAACATAAAACACAAGTCCAGGCCTGGTCCTCTCTCTCTCTTCACTGTCGGCGCTCCTCCTTCATGCTTCCGCTCCTCCGTGAGAGATACGAGAGTATGTAAATCTGAAATCTGTGTACATGTGCAGCAGACCCACAAATAGCTTTCAATACAGAAATATATAACCGTCCTCTTCTCTCGTCCCGTGCCCTGCTGACTGTTGTGTTTTTGCATGTTTTTCTTCCATTCGTCTGTCCTCGTTTCAACTTCCTGTTATGTGTCGAGCTCTTCAAGCTGGGCTGAGTTAGTCATTAATCAATGAAATCCTCTTCTGTTGTGTTATGAGGAAGTTTTCTGAGGCTTTTTCGGTTGTTTTTGAAGCTTGACAGCACAAGTGCTTTATTTACTTTCATTACGTAGAAAAAAGCAGCAAGGACACCAGTGTTCGACCTTACATTCACCTGAAAACTTGTGCTTTTTCCGTAACAAAATAAACGTATGCTGTCACGACCACAGACACGAGCAATCAACACAGATGGAGAAGCAGGGGTCAGAGGTCACTGAGGAGCTGTCACTCACTCTCAGAATGAAGAGCAAAAAAAATCAAGATATCAGACCAACTGCAATACATTTGGAGATGATTTTAATCAAAATGGTTGAAGGCCGATAAATACAATCACTTTTAATTTGACATAATTCGCCACGCCCTAAAATGTAGATTGACCAATCACAGCGCAGCCAAGAACGAGCTCCCACAGAGGTCCGACACTTTTTCACAGCGCTCCATTGGCTTTAACACAGGCGTCTCATATTTTTGGTCTCGGCAGGCTATTACCGTCGTAGTTTTATCAAAAATATGGTTAAATGTTGTGCCTGGGGCATTTGTAACACAGATACGCGTTTCCCAGAGAGGTTGGAGGGGGTGTGCGGTTTTTTTCCCTTCCCAAAACCGAAGTCAAATCCTGACAAGTGTCGTCTAGCACACGCTGCTAATAAATACAACGTTATACTCGCGTAGTCCGTTTGCTTTGTAATAACGATTATAGAAGTGAATAGAGACCTACCCAGCTTTGCATGAACAGTGTTGCTCCTTGATATTGTGAGTCCCAGCCTCCGTCTCCATTAGTAGGATATGCGTGGTTAATTTTTTGACTGTGACCGGTATGCCTTTGCCTCTATTTGGATGCCTTGTTGTTCCTTGCGTTTCACCTGTATGTCGTGAATATAGCCTTCGAACGCATATTGCAGCCGCTTTTGACTACTTCTATCGGACACTTTATTTGCTGCTTTATAAAAGTTTGATAAAATGTCAGCAGGAAGAGCTGTCACAGCATAAGCCATGTTGATACCAGAGCCCAGATGAAGTTTGTTTGTCGGACGTAGCAACAGTAACTAAGGGGGGCGGGGCTTAGCCAAAGGCGAATTGCTTATTACTTTTGACCAATAGGTGGCGCTGACACCAAACTGATCTGGTGTGTTCAGTGTTGGGTGACAATTACACACATAAAGTTTGGTGTCAGTATGTCAAATCTTTCCTGAGATACAGCTTCAGATGCAGTTTGGCATTATGCGGGATCTGAAAACGGTTTTGACTAACGCCACGAAAAAGTAGGTTTTCAAAATGGCGGTTGGTATGGCAAACTTGGTATCTATTTTCTCGGCATGAGCCAAGGAATCGATTAAGACCAGTTTCGTTACAACAGGCTAATTTAATCAAAAGTTATTGACATTTTTTAAATCTCATTATAACTTTTGACCGCATGGTGGCGCTGTCTTGAAACTAAGTAAATTCGACACAAGACGCATTTTCTTCACACACGGTATGAGTTGCAATCTGACATGTTTTTCCACACCTTTTGATTGACAGGATACAATATAGAATGAAAAAATTGCTTATATTGCCTGATAAATCGGTGCATAAGAATTGTTTTGTGAACAGCAAATCCTCATATTAGAGTGATTTCTGAAGGATCATGTGACACTGAAGACTGGAGTTATGATGCTGAAAATTCAGCTTTGATCACAGGAATAAATCTTTTTTTTTAATTGTTATTTTAAATTGTAATAATATTTCACAATAATACTGTTTGTTTTGTATTTTTAATCAAATAAATGCAACCTTGGTGCGCAGAAGAGATTTTTTTTTTTAAACGTACCGATCCCAAACTTTTGAACGCCAGTGTACATGTATAGATAAAGATGTAGCAGTGTGTGATTTATTAAGCATAAATGTGCCGTTTGCAGCACCAGTGATCAGTTTTTGTTTAATATACTGTATGCAAACACACATTTATGAACACCTAAGATTGATTTCAGCTGTGTCTGTAAGAGTTAGTTTTACACTAAAGTGTGAATCTAGAGCACTGAAGGATGCTGGGAGGATATAGAGACAGCGAGTGTGTAAAATAGGCCAGAGAGAGTGTGTGTGTCGAGTCCTTTAGTTCTCCTCAACACACATTCACAGGGTCCAAAATGCCCGCCAACTGTGTTGTGAGGATAAATGTGCTCTGCTGAGTGTGTAACTGCGACTGAGTGCGTCTCCATATGTTGGTAACCATATGGTTATCATTTATTAGGAATATGGCTTTAATTCAACTGTAAGAACAACAATGACTGGCACTGATGTTAGTGAGCAATTCAAACTAAAGACACAATTTTATTTATAAAAGTAAAATTTTAAAATTAAGTTATTTATTAGCAAACGTTTATGTAGATGAAGCCAACTAGCATTAAAAAATACAGTAAAAAATGTGAAATATTATTTCAATGTAAATCAGCTGTTTTCTATGTGATTGTCTAGTAAAGTGTAATTTATTCCTGATCATTTTCAGCATCATTACTCCAGTCTTCAGGGTCACATGATCCTTCAGAAATCACTCTAATAGGATGATTTGATGCTCAAGAAACATTTAAGATTATTATCAGTGTTGGTAACAGTCGTGCTGCTCATATTTTTGTGGAAAGCGCCATGCATTTTATTTTCAGGATTCTTTGATGAATAGAGAGTTCAAAAGAACAGAAATAAAAGTATTAATTACCCCAATTTTTTTAACTGTAGTGTATGTGAAATTAATATTTCTCACAATAAGCAACAACACTTGCAGTTTGAGTGACACTGACTTGTGGTTTGTTACACATATGTGGTGAAAAAAGCGCTAAATAATCCAAAAATGTGCATTTAATAATGTATAATACAGTGTTTCTGGACAGCGCTGCTCGAACTCTTCAGTGAGGCGTCTTGATGTGGTGTGTTATTCTTCCTCTGGTGCAGGAGACGAATGAAATCGTGGCCATTAAGAAGTTCAAGGACAGTGAGGGTGAGTTTCGGGACTCGTGTCGAGCTCAGAATATCCTCCATCTTCAGCTCACGCATCATCATAACTCATGAATATTAATGAGCCTGCACTGATGACACGCCTGTATTCAAATAATAATCTCAACATGTATTGATCTGAAGAGCAAATGTGTAGAATAGCATGTGTTCTATAAACATTCTAATATATCACAATAATAAACAGGTTTAACTTAGTTATTATTAGAAATTAATATGCATAGAATGTTTAAAAATAATAATAAGTTGTGCATTAAAGTTACATAAACGCACGTCTTTATCTTTGTATTTGGTTCCAGTGTCACTTTCAGGGTTATTATCGTTAACTCAAACTAATTTAAAACATTTTTTTTCACTGAAATGAAGCTGTAATAAAATAAAATATAAATATTAGATGTGAAACTCAAACTAAGTGAAAATTAAAATGTTGCCTAATTCAAATAAGTTTAAGTTTAAGCACTTAACTTACAGTAAATAAAACAAAATAAATAAATGTTTATATATATATATATATATATATATATATATATATATATATATATGATATTAATATTAAAGAGGCAAAAATCCACTTAACATTTCTAAAAATTAAAATACAATGAATTTGAAACTGAAAATATATCAATAACTCTGTCCGTCCTTTCTTTCTTTCTTTCTTTCTTTCTTTCTTTCTTTCTTTCTTTCTTTCTTTCTTTCTTTCTTTCTTTCTTTCTTTCTTTCTTTCTTTCTTTCTTTCTTTCTTTCTTTCTTTCTTTCTTTCTTTCTTTCTTTCTTTCTTTCTCTTTCTTTCTTTCTTACCGGTTCTTTCCTTCTTTCTTTCTTCCTTCCTTCTTTCTTTCTTTCTTTCTTTCTTTCTTTCTTTCTTTCTTTCTTTCTTTCTTTCTTTCTTTCTTTCTTTCTTTCTTTCTTTCTTTCTTTCTTTCTTTCTTTCTTTCTTTCTTTCTTTCTTTCTTTCTTTCTTTCTTTCTTTCTTTCTTTCTTTCTCCTAAAAGTCACACTAAAATTAACAAGAAATTGAATATACAAAAATAAAAGCCCATTCAACTTGAATAGTATATAAATAATACTAAAATAACACTGGTTACTTTCAAGAGTAATGTTACTTTGCTTTACAACTGATAACAAGGAACAAATAAAATTATTATTATTATTATTATTTTTAAAGTAACAAATTACTTCTAGGTTCTGTTGTTCTGGTTCTACTTCAGTGTGAATGAACAGAAAACTAACGCATGCTAGAAGAAAAAAACAATCCAAGGAGGCACTCGAGTTATTAGTTTTTAGAAAAATTATTCTTTCATGGCTTATAAACGGGTGACAAGCAGCGTTGCGGGCAGTCAGCCTGTATCAGTGTGTGTTGATGGACTGTGTGTTCAGAGAATGAGGAGGTGAAGGAGACCACCATGCGTGAGCTGAAGATGCTCCGGACGCTGAAGCAGGAGAACATCGTGGAGCTGAAGGAGGCGTTCCGGCGGCGGGGCAAACTCTACCTGGTGTTCGAGTACGTGGAGAAGGTGAGACGACATCTTCAGCTCGAGCTCTTCTCATGCGGCTCTTAAAGAGACAGTTCACCCAAACATGAACATTAGCTCATGATTTACTCTCCCTCAAGTCATCCTCGGTGTATATGACATTCTTCTGTCAGATGAACACAATCTGTGTTATATTAAAAAATGTCCTAGGATGACTTGAGGGTGAGTGGGCTAATTTTCATTTTTGGGTGAACTATCCCTTTAAGATGTGTGTGTGTGTGTGTGTGTTGCAGAACATGCTGGAGCTGCTGGAGGACATGCCGAACGGAGCTGCGCCTGACAAGGTCCGGACGTACATCTACCAGCTGATCAAAGCCATTCACTGGTGCCATAAGAACGACATCGTACACAGAGGTGTGAGATCCCCTGCAGTAAAATCTATTATATTTAAAAAAAGAATTTTATAATATCATTTCATTTTATTCTTCATACACAGAGGTGTGAGACCCCCTGTAATAAAATTAATTATATTAATAATACATATTTAATTATATTATTTCATTTTATTTTTCTTTCACAGAGGTGTGAGACCACCTGTAATAATTTTTTTTTTAAATAAAAACATATATATATTTAAATAAAAAAAATAAAAAATCTATTATATTTTAATTATGTTATTTGATTTTAAACATCATGCACAGAGGTGCCAGACCACCTGTAATTAAATTAATTATATATATATTTTTTTTTTAATAAATAATACTTAAATTTATTCATCATCCACAGAGATACAAGACCCCCTGTAATTAAATTAATTATTTTTCATTTAAAAAATAAATTATCTTTTAATTATATTATTTAATTATAATCATCGTCAACACAGGTGAGAGACCATCTGTAATTAATTATATTTTAAGTAAAAAAAAAAAAATTCTATTATATTTTAATTGTGTTATTTCATTTTAATCATCATCCACAGAGGTGTTAGACCACCTGTTATAAAATATTTTTTTAATAAAAATAAATAAATATTTTAATAAAATAAAATAAATCTATTATATTTTAATTATATTATTTAATTGTAATCATCCTCCACAGAGGTGCCAGACCACCTGCAATACAATTAATTATATTTGAATAAAATAAAAGATAAAATCAATTATATTTTTATTGTATTATTTAATTTTAATCATCATTCATAGAGTTGCCAGGCAACCTGTGAAAAAAAAAAGTTTTAACAAAATATAAAAAAATATATATATATATATATATATTTTAATTGTGTTATTTAATTGTAATCATTATCCACAGTGGTGCAAGACCACCTGTAATAAAATCAATTATATTTTAATAAAAAAAAAAAATGAAGTAATCATCCTCCACAGAGGTGTCAGACCACCTGTAATAAAAAATAAAAAACAAACAAATTGTTTCATTATATTATTTAATTGTAATTATTGTCCACAAAATGCCCACCTGTAATAGAATATTCCACATGCTGACTGTATAGGTTTGTCTGTCGCGTCTCTAGATATCAAGCCGGAGAATCTCCTCATCAGCTCTGATGACGTGCTCAAACTGTGCGACTTCGGTGAGTGTCTGCAGTCATGTGATCGGGAAGCACCAATCAGTGTGTGTGATGTGTTGTGTGTCTGTGAGTGTGTGTGTGCGTGAGTGTGTGTGTGTGCGTGAGTGTGTGCGTGCGAGTGAGCGATCTAGTGAGTGAGTGTGTGTGTGTGTGAGAGAGTGTGTGTGAGTGAGTGAGTGTGTGTGTGAGTGTGAGAGTGAGTGTGAGAGTGAGTGTGAGAGTGAGTGTGAGTGTGTGTGTGTGTGTGAGAGTGAGAGTGAGTGTGAGTGTGAGTGTGAGTGTGAGAGTGAGTGTGAGAGTGAGTGTGAGAGTGAGTGAGTGTGAGAGTGAGAGTGAGAGTGAGAGTGAGAGTGAGTGTGAGAGTGAGTGTGAGAGTGTGAGAGTGAGTGTGAGAGTGAGTGTGAGAGTGAGTGTGAGAGTGAGAGTGAGTGTGAGAGTGAGAGTGAGAGTGAGTGTGTGTGTGAGAGTGAGAGTGAGTGTAAGTGTGTGAGTGTGAGTGTGTGAGTGTGAGTGTGAGTGTGAGTGTGAGTGTGAGTGTGAGTGTGAGTGTGTGTGAGTGTGAGTGTGAGAGTGAGAGTGAGTGTGTGAGTGTGAGTGAGTGTGAGTGTGTGAGTGTGAGTGTGAGAGTGTGTGTGAGTGTGAGTGTGAGTGTGAGTGTGAGTGTGAGTGTGTGAGTGTGAGTGTGTGAGTGTGAGTGTGAGTGTGAGAGTGAGTGTGAGAGTGAGTGTGAGTGTGAGTGTGAGAGTGAGTGTGAGAGTGAGTGTGAGAGTGAGAGTGAGTGTGAGTGTGAGTGTGAGTGTGAGTGTGTGAGTGTGTGAGTGTGAGTGTGAGAGTGAGTGTGAGTGTGAGTGTGAGTGTGAGTGTGTGAGTGTGAGTGTGAGTGTGTGAGTGTGTGAGTGTGAGTGTGAGTGTGAGTGTGAGAGTGAGTGTGAGTGTGAGTGTGAGAGTGAGAGTGAGAGTGAGTGTGTGTGAGAGTGAGTGTGAGTGTGAGAGTGAGTGTGAGTGTGAGTGTGTGTGTGTGAGTGTGAGTGTGAGTGTGTGTGTGAGAGTGTGTGTGTGTGAGTGTGAGTGTGAGTGTGTGTGTGAGAGTGAGTGTGAGTGTGAGAGTGAGTGTGAGTGTGAGTGTGAGTGTAAGTGTGTGAGTGTGAGTGTGAGTGTGAGTGTGAGTGTGTGAGAGTGAGTGTGAGTGTGAGTGTGTGAGTGTGAGTGTGAGTGTGAGTGTGAGTATGAGTGTGTGTGTGTGTGTGTGTGTGACTGAGCGAGACAACAGCAGGTCGTCTGTCTCTCACTCCAGACTCGCTGTGAGACGCTCAGGCTGTTCTCCATTCTGCACGTGTTCTCATTGTTTTATTGGGAAATGTACCCGAACACACACACACACATGCACATGTTCTTTGATATTTGATATTTCAATGCTTTTGAGCACAGTTGGTAAATCTGAGACACACACACGTGAGATTACTGGGGTGTTTGTGATGTGAATATGCTAATCAGGGTTTCCTCCAATCAGGCGCTCTCTGAGATCTTGTGTTTCTCCGGCAGGTTTTGCGCGGGATCTTTCTGAAGGAACCGATGCGAACTACACTGAGTATGTGGCGACCCGATGGTACCGCTCCCCAGAACTGCTGCTGGGGTGAGTGTGTGTGTATACACATACGTCCAACCTCACACACACACACACACACACACATGCACACATGCGCGCACACACATGCATAGACAGACACAGACACAGACACACACACACACACAGACGTGTTTTTGTGATGTATGAGGACATTCCATAGGCGTAATGACTTTTATACTGGACAAACTGTATATTCTATCCCCCTACACTGCCCCTATCCCTAAACCTGCCCATCACAGGAGACATGCTGCATTTTTACATTAAAAAAAACACATTGTTTTTTATGTTTTTTAAGCTATTTGAAATATGAGGACTCATGCAATGTCCTCATATATCACGTGTAAGTTGTAATACCAGTGTAATATGCATGTCATTATACACATTTGTGTCCTCATATATCACAAAAACAAAAGCACACAGAGCTTCAGGGGAAGTGAGTGTGTGTCCTGCGTCTGTCCTTCTTCAGGTCAAGTCATATTCATGAAATACAACATCCGTTATCAGAAGATGAAAGCGATATCTTTGTCGTAGTGTCCGTTCAGCGTTTGCGGGAGTTTCCCATGATGACTGGCGTCAGCGCTGTGCGATACGTTCAAGTTGATCTCTATAAATCAGAATCAGAAAGAGCTTTAATGCCATCTATGTTTAAACACATATAGAATCAGTGTTAGTCCATGAAGTGAAGGGGTACCTAGCACAGTGGTACGGTACTAAAGGGTGGAGCTAGACTCACTGCAGAACGGTGATTGGTTGACAGAGTATCGTCACTTGCGCGTGCTACAAGGGCATTAGAAGCGCCATTTTTTAATATACAGTTGAAAGTGCATCTATCCATCATAAAAGTGCCTCTGTCCATCATAAAAGTGCATCTATCCATCATAAAAGTGCATCTATCCATCATAAAAGTGCATCTATCCATCATAAAAGTGCATCTATCCATCATAAAAGTGCATCTATCCATCATAAAAGTGCATCTATCCATCATAAAAGTGTATCTGTCCATCATAAAAGTGCATCTATCCATCATAAAAGTGCATCTATCCATCATAAAAGTGTATCTATCCATCATAAAAGTGCATCTATCCATCATAATATAATATAATAATATAATAAATATAATACTACTGTTATTGTGTCACGAAATGTAGTTTTAAGAGTTTTTCAGGCGAAAATGTAGTTTTTTAAAGCTCAAATCTGTGGTTTATTTATAGATTTATGATAATTTGACTGAGATCCATTCCAAGCAATCACCGGACGATCGGCGCTCAAGTAACGTTACCCCGCCTGGAGCAGCCTTTCCTCGGCTAGTCGTTCTGATGTTTGCCGCTGACTCTGATGTCTCTGTAGTGGTTAAACATGAGATATAATTCGTCTTGTACAGAGCTAACAGGCGATCTTTGATCTCGTGAATCTATAATTCGTTCCCTGGCCAATAGTTTTCGCAGAAGGCTAAGTGAAGTTCCATATATTTGAGCGCTGATTTGTATATTTGACTGAATTGTTTGCTTTATGTTATTAAAGCTTTACTGTATAGCTTTTTGTACCTTTTACTTATACTTTTATAATGGCTATTATTGATAAAACTAAAAATTTTACAAAAAGAGATAGGGTTGAGTTTTGTCATTTTTTATTTTATTACAAGACCATCTGTAATGTTGTTTATTGCAACATTTGTACCAATGCACATATTGCCTGGAATATGTTTAATATTTTTACATTTAAACGAAAAGAGGCAGGGTTGTGTTTTATATTTAGTTTTGTTATAAATATAGGCTACATACATGCAGTGAATATAATCAATAGGATATGCGTTGCCTGAACCACATTTGTGTGCTTATAATGTTTAAAATGTATTTAAATGAAATCGAAAAGAAGCAGAGTGGTGTTTTTATAACATATTTCGTTTAATTGTTGCCTAAAATGTCCATACAGAGATAACCAGAGTAGCAGAGCGAGCTGAGTGGCGCTTTCAAGAACGCGCTGTTCCATTAGCAGAATTACTGGACTCGCGTCCTCGGGAGTCATTCTCCTGAGTCGGACTTTGCATAGGCTACTTGGTATTGAGAAACGCCTAATGCCGGCGCTTGTTTCTTGAACAAACATGCCGAGAAGCAAGAACAAGATCTGCAGTATGTCATCCATAGTTGTTTACTATGTCGCTTTCTTCTTCGCGCGAAAATGACGTCGATCGCTTCTTTCCGGCAAACACCACGCCTATCAAGTAAGGGTACTGTTGGCGGTGGAAACGCTAGCCGGATCATGGTTTACCGACCCGACCCGTACTGTACCGCACCGCTCAGTGGAAACGAGCCGCTTCCGGTCGACCACCATGGGACCTTATTTCGGAAAAATATTGTATGGTAGTCAATGGCGAGAGACAACGTTTGAATTGTGCCCTGAATTACACATATGATGTTTGTCAATTTAAAAGATACATTTTAAAGTCAAGAAAGTCACAGTTTGATGTAAAACTGTTGAGGTATAAGACTGTAAAAAAATACGTAATTACAAAGACTACAAACCCCAAAGGCGCACATTTTCTATCAATGAATAAAGCTAACTTTACTGAAGCTAACTTTACTGATGCTAACTTTACTGATGCTAACTTTACTGAAGCTAACTTTACTGAAGCTAACTTTACTGATGCTAACTTTACTGAAGCTAACTTTACTGAAGCTAACTTTACTGAAGCAAACTTTACTGAAGCTAACTTTACTGAAGCTAATTTTACTGAAGCTAACTTTACTGATGCTAACTTTACTGAAGCTAATTTTACTGAAGCTACTTTACTGAAGCTAACTTTACTGAAGCTAACTTTACTGAAGCTAACTTTACTGAAGCTAGCTTTACTGAAGCTAACTTTACTGAAGCTAGCTTTACTGAAGCTAACTTTACTGATGGTAACTTTACTGATGGTAACTTTACTGATGCTAACTTTACTGAAGCTAACTTTACTGAAGTTAACTTTACTGAAGCTAACTTTACTGAAGCTAGCTTTACTGAAGCTAACTTTACTGAAGCTAGCTTTACTGAAGCTAACTTTACTGATGCTAACTTTACTGAAGCTAACTTTACTGATGCTAACTTTACTGAAGCTAACTTTGCTGATGGTAACTTTACTGATGCTAACTTTACTGAAGCTAACTTTACTGAAGCTAACTTTACTGAAGCTAACTTTACTGTAGCTAACTTTACTGTAGCTAACTTTACTGTAGCTAAATTTACTGAAGCTAACTTTACTGAAGCTAACTTTACTGATGCTAACTTTACTGAAGCTAACTTTACTGAAGCTAACTTTACTGAAGCTAACTTTACTGATATTAACTTTACTGAAGCTAACTTTACTGAAGCTAACTTTACTGAAGCTAACTTTACTGAAGCTAACTTTACTGAAGCTAACTTTACTGAAGCTAACTTTACTGAAGCTAACTTTACAGAAGCTAACGTCTGTCATTGTTTCTATAGTCTTGCGTTATAATCGTAACGTGACGCCGTCATCGAGTGTTTTGTACCAGACTGCACACACACACGAGCAGCGGATCTCGCTCGTTGTTTCGCTTCCCGGGAGATGTAGTTCATTGAGCGAGTTTATGTTTTATGACAACCTGCGACTTTCTTGACTTTCATAATTATCTTTTAAATTGTGTACCATGTTTTTGTATCTTTTCTGTACGTCTTTAACGCTCTGCTCAACGGCCGGATTAACGCTGTTAACTGTCGTAGCAATCTTTGTCCAAATGAAACATTTCTTCTTGTTTCTACATTCTCCGCTAAATTTCCCCAGTAAAATGTCCTTGTAACTGTTATACTCCTCCAACACACACATATTTACAGTGTAATATTTACCACTCAGTGTAAACTGCACTGAGCGGTTGAATGCGCTTACTCCATCCGCCATGTTTTTTGTTTTGAAAAGTGTCTTATTTTACCCAGAATGCATTGCAGTGTAGTCCTACTTAAGATAGTCAGAGTCTTAAGTGCTTTGTGCAACGGTCTGATTTAGATGTCTATCTGAAGTCTGACTATCTACTATATCTAAGCCATAGTCAAAGTCTATCTGTGTGAAACCGGCCCCTGGCACTGCTGTGTGCGGATGAGCGGCCGGAGCGCGGTAAGGGTTTTCTGTTAGAACGGTGTCGTGTTAGCGGCCCATAAGGTAATAACTAATGATCTTCACAACGGAAGTGAATCAATCAAAACTAACTTTAGCTGGAAAATAACTTTATTCTAGAGCTGCTGTAAAGCCAAACAATCTCTGTTACTGTAATCTCCTGTTATCTCTGTAAAGCTGCTTTGAAACAGTCTATATTGTTAAAGCGCTGTATAAATGAAGATGACTTGACTATAACTAAGTTCCTAGAACTCCCCGGTGTGAAAGCCTCTAATAATATGGTGATAACATATCACATATCGTTGCAAAGGGGAAATTCGCACCCGCTGTAATTCTGTGACTCACTCTGTTTGTGTGTGTGTGTGTGTGTCAGGGCGCCGTACGGGAAGGCGGTGGACATGTGGTCGGTGGGGTGTATTCTGGGCGAGCTGAGTGACGGTCAGCCCTTGTTTCCGGGTGAGAGTGAGATTGACCAGCTCTTCACCATCCAGAAGGTCCTGGGACCCCTGCCGCCCGAACAGATGAAGCTCTTCTACAGCAACCCACGGTTCCACGGGCTACGGGTCAGTCTGTCTCACACACACACACACACACACGACTCTCTTAAAGGGATAGTTCGGCCAAAAATGATATTTAACACATGCATTACTCACCCTCAAGCCGTTCGAGATGCATATGTCAATCTTGTTTCAGACGAACACATTTTCAGTTATTTTAGAAAATGTCTTAGACCCTTCAGTGGATATAATGTGAAGCAATGGGGTCCACCTCCTTCAAGTCCCAAAATGTGCATACATCCTTCACAAAAGTAATCAATCCGGCTCCAGGGGGATAAACGAAGGCCTTCTGAGGGTAATCCGTGCGGTTTTGTCGTAAAAATATACATATTTAAAACTTTATAAATGAAAATATCTGACTTCCGGCAACGATCGACGCGCGTTCACGGGTGATGGAAGTCGGCGTACGAGGTAGGACGTAGCGTAGGAACCGTCGTGACGTAGAACGAACGCGCCCGCGCAGCCAGAGAGCAGAGCAAAACAACGTCTACGTCACGACGGTTCCTACGCTACGTCCTACCTCGTACGCCGACTTCCATCACCCGTGAACGCGCGTCGATCGTTGCCGGAAGTCAGATATTTTCATTTATAAAGTTTTAAATATGTATATTTTTACGACAAAACCGCACGGATTACCCTCAGAAGGCCTTCGTTTATCCCCCTGGAGCCGGATTGATTACTTTTGTGAAGGATGTATGCACATTTTGGGACTTGAAGGAGGTGGACCCCATTGCTTCACATTATATCCACTGAAGGGTCTAAGACATTTTCTAAAATAACTGAAAATGTGTTCGTCTGAAACAAGATTGACATATGCATCTCGAACGGCTTGAGGGTGAGTAATGCATGTGTTAAATATCATTTTTGGCCGAACTATCCCTTTAAAGGAGTAGTTCACTTTAAAATGAACATTAGCCCATGATTTACTCTCCCTCAAGTCATCCTAGGTGTATATGACATTCTTCTTTCAGACGAACACAATCAGAGTTATATAAAAAAATGTCCTCGCTCTTCCAAGCTTTATAATGGCAGTGAATGGCTGTTTCTGTTTTGAAGTCCATAAAAGTGCATCTATCCATCATAAAAGTGCATCTATCCATCATAAAATTGCATCTATCCATCATAAAAGTGCATCTATCCATCATAAAAAGTGTATCTATCCATTATTAAAGTGCATCTATCCATCATAAAAGTGCATCTATCCATCATAAAAGTGCATCTCTCCATCATAAAGTGTATCCATTATTAAAGTGCATCTGTCCATCATAAAAGTGCATCTGTCCATCATAAAAGTGCATCTATCCATCATAAAAGTGCATCTGTCCATTATTAAAGTGCATCTATCCATCATAAAAGTGCATCTATCCATCATAAAAGTGCATCTATCCATCATAAAAGTGCATCTATCCATTATTAAAGTGCATCTGTCCATCATAAAAGTGCATCTGTCCATCATAAAAGTGCATCTATCCATTATTAAAGTGCATCTGTCCATCATAAAAGTGCATCTGTCCATCATAAAAGTGCATCTGTCCATCATAAAAGTGCATCTGTCCATCATAAAAGTGCATCTGTCCATCATAAAAGTGCATCTATCCATTATAAAAGTGCATCTGTCCATCATAAAAGTGCATCTGTCCATCATAAAAGTGCATCTATCCATCATAAAAGTGCATCTGTCCATTATTAAAGTGCATCTATCCATCATAAAAGTGCATCTATCCATCATAAAAGTGCATCTATCCATCATAAAAGTGCATCTATCCATTATTAAAGTGCATCTGTCCATCATAAAAGTGCATCTGTCCATCATAAAAGTGCATCTATCCATTATTAAAGTGCATCTGTCCATCATAAAAGTGCATCTATCCATCATAAAAGTGCATCTGTCCATCATAAAAGTGCATCTGTCCATCATAAAAGTGCATCTGTCCATCATAAAAGTGCATCTGTCCATTATTAAAGTCCATCTATCCATGATAAAAGTGGATAGATGCAATTTTATGGACTTTTACAGAAACAGCCATGCACTGCCATTATAAAGCTTGGAAGAGCCAGGACATTTTTTAATATAACTCAGATTGTATTCGCCTGAAAGAACAATATCATACACCTAGGATGACTTGAGGGAGAGTAAATCATGGGTTAATTTTAAAGTGAACTACTTCTTTAACGCACAGTCCTGCTCTCACTGTGAGTGTTCAGCAGTGCACGTTATTTTATAAGACTCTCGTGTGTGTAGTTTCCCTCAGTGAGCCATCCACAGACACTGGAGAGACGATACCTCGGGATCATCAGTCCAGTCCTGCTCGACCTCATGAAGGTAAGAGGAGTGTGTTCAGTCACACACACACACACACACACAGTCCTGCTCGACCTCATGAAGGTAAGAGGAGTGTGTTCAGTCCCACACACACACACACACACAGTCCTGCTCGACCTCATGAAGGTAAGAGGAGTGTGTTCAGTCACACACACACACACACACACACTGTCTGTCTGTGTGTGTGTGTGTGTGAGAGAGTGTATGTGTCGGTGTCTGTATGTGTGTTTGTGTTTTTGTGTCTATATTTGTGTGTGTGTGTGTAAGTGAGCTAGTGAGCGAGTGAGTGAGTGAGTGAGTGAGAGTGAGTGTGTATAAGTGAGTGTGTGAGTGTTCATCACATGTGAATAAACAGAGAGAGAGAAATTAGTCACAGTTGTTCTGCTTCTAACCTTCACGTTCTAACCCTGTGTGAAACATTAAATCATCAGACTAATGACTAATGTTTTTGTGTTTGTCATCTGTCCCCCTCACACACATCCCGTGTCTTCTGTTCACCTGTGATGCAGGTTTGTCATTATCGTGTGTGTGTGTGTTTGACTAATGGCGCTTCATTCATCTCACACACTCGTTTACTGGGGTTTCCATTCGCTCGCACTTCATTTGTGTTTACCTGACGATTGGATCGTTGATAAAGCTTACACACCTCTTCACTGGTGTGTTTAGTGCCTGTTAGGGCATCAAGAGACACAGATACTCAACATGTTGTTGCGTGTGTGTTAGCGAATGAGTGTGACTCGCGTAGCTCCGTCGCTTCATTAGGTGAAAGTGACATTTCATCACTGCGATAATTGTGCGCTAATTATATTTTCATCACAGTGATTTGCTTGTTTCTGCTGATGAATCCTGTGCTGATAACCCTGATATTGTTGTCATTAAACTATCCTCCTGAAACCCTCAACACGGCGCTTGTTCTGTCATGTCGGTTTATTAAACGATGAGTCATGCGTACAACAAATATCTTCAACAAATGAGGTTTAGGACATGGTGGTAATAACGCTAGCGGTGTTCTTGTGTGATGGGCTTGTTGAAGCTTGTTTCCTCTGGAGGATATTAATAGATGTTTGTTGGGTGATATATGTACAAATACACATCTTTAAACTTGTTTTTAGAACCATTATGTTTTTGCATCTTGACATGGAATTGAAACAAATGTTTTTCTGATTACTATGATGTGATACATTTAATTGTATGTTGATTTAATTAAAATTATTCTTTTGCAATATTTTTATATACACTCACCTAAAGGATTATTAGGAACACTATACTAATACTGTGTTTGACCCCCTTTCGCCTTCAGAACTGCCTTAATTCTACGTGGCATTGATTCAACAAGGTGCTGAAAGCATTCTTTAGAAATGTTGGCCCATATTGATAGGATAGCATCTTGCAGTTGATGGAGATTTGTGGGATGCACATCCAGGGCACGAAGCTCCCGTTCCACCACATCCCAAAGATGCTCTATTGGGTTGAGATGTGGTGACTGTGGGGGCCATTTTAGTACAGTGAACTCATTGTCATGTTCAAGAAACCAATTTGAAATGATTCGAGCTTTGTGACATGGTGCATTATCCTGCTGGAAGTAGCCATCAGAGGATGGGTACATGGTGGCCATAAAGGGATGGACATGGTCAGAAACAATGCTCAGGTAGGCCGTGGCATTTAAACGATGCCCAATTGGCACTAAGGGGCCTAAAGTGTGCCAAGAAAACATCCCCCACACCATTACACCACCACCACCAGCCTGCACAGTGGTAACAAGGCATGATGGATCCATGTTCTCATTCTGTTTACGCCAAATTCTGACTCTACCATCTGAATGTCTCAACAGAAATCGAGACTCATCAGACCAGGCAACATTTTTCCAGTCTTCAACTGTCCAATTTTGGTGAGCTCTTGCAAATTGTAGCCTCTTTTTCCTATTTGTAGTGGAGATGAGTGGTACCCGGTGGGGTCTTCTGCTGTTGTAGCCCATCCGCCTCAAGGTTGTGCGTGTTGTGGCTTCACAAATGCTTTGCTGCATACCTCAGTTGTAACGAGTGGTTATTTCAGTCAAAGTTGCTCTTCTATCAGCTTGAATCAGTCGGCCCATTCTCCTCTGACCTCTAGCATCAACAAGGCATTTTCGCCCACAGGACTGCCACATACTGGATGTTTTTCCCTTTTCACACCATTCTTTGTAAACCCTAGAAATGGTTGTGCGTGTAAATCCCAGTAACTGAGCAGATTGTGAAATACTCAGACCGGCCCGTCTGGCACCAACAACCATGCCACGCTCAAAATTGTTCAAATCACCTTTCTTTCCCATTCTGACCTTCAGTTTGGAGTTCAGGAGATTGTCTTGACCAGGACCACACCCCTAAATGCATTGAAGCAACTGCCATGTGATTGGCTGATTAGATAATTGCATTAATGAGAAATTGAACAGGTGTTCCTAATAATCCTTTAGGTGAGTGTATAATGTACTGTATTAGAATAGTGAGAAAAACACTTGAGAATAATGACCTCAAAGAAAACAACTCAAAATAATATTTACTAAGAAAAATACCCAAATGCATAAATATCTTTATCTTAAATATATATATTTTTTTATCTTTGTGACCCTACATTTTATTACCGAAAAGCAAACAAATCTTTCTCATTAATAATGTAACAATATATATATTTTTGTAATTATTAATATTTTGAGTATTTTTATCTCATGTAGCAGTGGTTGTTCTGCCTTTAGTTAAATTTGTTAATTTCAATTTCAATTCACATTTATTTGTGTGGCGCTTTTCACATCGGTTCAAAGCAGCTTTAAGTAAATGCATGAGCCCACATTACAATTTAATTTAATTTATATTACAATGTAAGTGTATTTATATTACATTTTCATAATAATTCATAATAATTGTAATATATAAATGTTTGATTACATTCTACAATATAATACAAAAAAGTATAGTAAAATATTGCAAGTAAAAATGTTCCAATGCATTTTATTAATGAGAATAACTAGAATGTGCTTATGAAAATGTAAAAACAAAAAAACAAAAAAAAAAACTGAAATTTAGACAATCCCTGTGAAGTGTTTTGTTTGAGAGATCTACCATTGTGGCTTGATACTTTCAGAACCTGTTGTTTTTGTACCCGAACGAGCGCTATCTGACAGAACAGAGTCTGAACCATCACGCCTTCCAGACTCAGCGCCTGACGGAGCGTCCCAGCCCGCTCACACCCACACCCATCCGCTCCTCCAAGAGGAAGCCCCTTCTGGACAACAGCGCCCCCAGCAGGTCAGGAGGAGCAAGAGTGGAGCACTACATACTTCCTGACTGTGTATACAAGCTAATTATGTGGTTTAGCATGCAATATTTCAAAGAGTAGTATGCTAGATGTGTAATCCTATTTCCTATCCTACTTCACTTTTCATCTTGAAAATAGTTATTTTGCATTTTTAAACCATTTTTTGTGTAGCTTTTGGCTGCAAGATCAAATAACAAGTCTTATTTCATTTAGATTCGTCCTACTGCAAATCAAGGCCACATCAAATTAAATGGAAAGCCAATTTGAACGCATTGCATTATGGAATACAGAACATTACACAGTGTGCTCTGGTTGTAATCTGCACATTTCTGCTACGTTTAGTAGGTCATCCGGTATTCCACATTAACACAGTTATGTTCAGTTATGTTTTAGGTAAACAGCTGAGAGAGAAAACGCATGTGTAACAGTATATTGGATCCGTGCATTCGGTCTTAAAGTGACAGCAGCCTAATATACCTGCTACCAAATTATGAGATAATATTAAAAATATCTATATGGCAATTTTCCCCATGGTATCAATGTCATAATTGTGGCCAGTGAAAATTAAAACTTTGGAAAACCACTTGCCACAGTTGCTGGTGAGCAAAAAAGTTAATGTCAAGCCCTGATTGGGAGTAAATAAAACTAGGGGCAAAAATGGATTTGGGAATCTATTTTAATAGGCTAAGCAGGAAAAAAGCACTTTTCCTCAAACATTAGGTGTTCAATCCACTTGAGCCATCAATCTGATTATAAATTGATGCATGTAAGCTTAGCTAGTGTTGCTTACAATCACTCGTGTTTGCATTGTTTAATTTTTTTAATGGGTTTTTAGGGGTCACATTATCAAGAGTTCAAGTCACCATCGCTCAAACAGTCGTGACTGCTCCAGTCTGCCCCGTCATGGGCACGAAGACCTCCACCCTCCCAGCTCCGAGACGTTCCTGAACGGGTCGGTCCAGTCCGCCAACAGCCTGAGCCCAGTCATGCACCCTAAATCCTTCCAGCCGCTCAACCGCTCGGCGTCGTGTGGGAAAGACCTCCAGCATGCTAAAGAGGCCAAATCAAAATCGGGCGATTTTGACTTTGGCAAACCAGCAGACGGTCCCGGCGCCAAATACCTGAAATCGAACACGCCCCGTTCCCAGAACCGCCATTCCTTTGTGGAGGGCAAGACCGGCACGCTCACGGGCGACCGGGAGAAACAGAGCCGTCACGGATACGGTGAATCGAACGCGTCGTCATCCTCCGCCGGAAAGGGGTCGTCCTCATACTTGAGTTTGTCTAAGAGTCACGGAGTGCTTAGTGACGCCAAATCCGTGAGTAACCTCAGCGATATGCGACTACACCCGGACGACCCATCCGGATCGCCCCGCTACTTCCCCAGCAGCTGCTTGGATCTTAACATGAACCTGAACTTGGCGGCTCCGGGAAGCCCGTCAATGCAACACGGGGGACACAGTCCCGCTGTGGGACGTCGAAGCAAACTGGACCGGGACGGAAGCACGGTTGAGCCGTCCAGCCGGCGCTCCTCGTCACGGCAAAAGAGCGACGGGAACCCTGTGGATCCGCTCGACCCCGGAGCGGGACTGTCTCTATCGGCTCCACAGGAGTTCCCCTACGGCGTGGGCTACACCAGCCCGTTCTCCTCGCAGCAGCGCCCGCACAGGCACTCGATGTACGTGAGGAGGGAACGAGGGCGTCCCCATGGGGGTGAGGCGGGCGGATTGGTGGTGGGACAGGGGATGCCCAACAGGGCCAGTAGTTTACAGCTACTGACCCCTCAGCTACAGCACCGGACCCTACCGAGACACATGGGCAGCGCCGTGTCACGGGACGCAGGGTTAGACGACATTAGGGTCAGTCCATACCTCTTTTATTTCAAGGGATAGTTCACCCAAAATTAGAAATTAGCCCATGATTTACTCACTCTCAAGCCATCCTAGGTGTATATGACATTCTTCTTTCAGACAAATACAATTGGACTTATATTAAAAAAATGTCCTGGCTCTTCCAAGCTTTAAAATGGCAGTGAATGGCTGTTTCTGTTTTGAAGTCCATGAAAGTGCATCTATCCATCATAAAAGTGCATCTATCCATTATAATAGTGCATCTATCCATCATAAAAGTGCATCTATCCATCATAAAAGTGCATCTATCCATCATAAAAGTGCATCTATCCATCACAAAAGTGCATCTATCCATCATAAAAGTGCATCTATACATCATAAAAGTGCATCTATCCATCATAAAAATGCATCTATCCATCATAAAAGTGCATCTATCCATCATAAAAGTGCATCTATCCATTATAAAAGTGCATCTATCCATCATAAAAGTGCATCTGTCCATCATAAAAGTGCATCTATCCATCATAAAAGTGCATCTATCCATCATAAAAGTGCATCTATCCATTATAAAAGTGCATCTATCCATCATAAAAGTGCATCTGTGCATCATAAAAGTGCCTCTGTACATTATAAAAGTGCATCTATCCATCATAAAAGTGCATCTATCCATTATAAAAGTGCATCTATCCATCATAAAAGTGCATCTATCCATTATAAAAGTGCATCTATCCATCATAAAAGTGCATCTGTGCATCATAAAAGTGCATCTATTCATTATAAAAGTGCATCTATCCATGATAAAAGTGCATCTATCCATCATAAAAGTGCATCTATCAATCATAAAAGTGCATCTATCCATCATAAAAGTGCATCTATCCATTATAAAAGTGCATCTATCCATCATAAAAGTGCATCTATCCATCATAAAAGTGCATCTATCCATCATAAAAGTGCATCTATTCGTCATAAAAGTGCATCTATCAATCATAAAAGTGCATCTATCCATCATAAAAGTGCATCTATCCATCATAAAAGTGCATCTATCCATCATAAAAGTGCATCTATCCATTATAAAAGTGCATCTATCCATCATAAAAGTGCATCTATCCATCATAAAAGTGTGTCTATCCATCATAAAAGTGCATCTATCAATCATAAAAGTGCATCTATCCATCATAAAAGTGCATCTATCAATCATAAAAGTGCATCTATCAATCATAAAAGTGCATCTATCAATCATAAAAGTGCATCTATCCATTATAAAAGTGCATCTATCCATTATAAAAGTGCATCTATCAATCATAAAAGTGCATCTATCATCATAAAAGTGCATCTATCAATCATAAAAGTGCATCTATCCATTATAAAAGTGCATCTATCCATCATAAAAGTGCATCTGTACATCATAAAAGTGCATCTATCAATCATAAAAGTGCATCTATCCATCATAAAAGTGCATCTATCATTCATAAAAGTGCATCTATCCATGATAAAAGTGCATCTATCCATCATAAAAGTGCATCTATCCATGATAAAAGTGCATCTATCCATCATAAAAGTGCATCTATCCATCATAAAAGTGCATCAATCCATCATAAAAGTGCATCTATCAATCATAAAAGTGCATCTATCCATCATAAAAGTGCATCTATCCATGATAAAAGTGCATCTATCCATCATAAAAGTGCATCTCTCTATCCATCATAAAAGTGCATCTATCCATCATAAAAGTGCATCTATCCATCATAAAAGTGCATCTATCCATCATAAAAGTGCATCTGTCCATCATAAAAGTGCATCTGTCCATCATAAAAGTGCATCTATCCATCATAAAAGTGCATCTATCCATGATAAAAGTGCAACAATCCATCATAAAAGTGCATCTATCCATCATAAAAGTGCATCTATCAATCATAAAAGTGCATCTATCCATCATAAAAGTGCATCTATCAATCATAAAAGTGCATCTATCCATCATAAAAGTGCATCTATTCATTATAAAAGTGCATCTATCCATGATAAAAGTGCATCTATCCATCATAAAAGTGCATCTATCCATCATAAAAGTTCATCTATCCATTATAAAAGTGCATCTATCCATCATAAAAGTGCATCTATCCATTATAAAAGTTCATCTATCCATTATAAAAGTGCATCTATCAATCATAAAAGTTAATCTATCCATTATAAAAGTTCATCTATCCATTATAAAAGTGCATCTATCCATCATAAAAGTGCATCTATCCATTATAAAAGTGCATCTATCCATCATAAAAGTGCATCTATCCATCATAAAAGTGCATCTATCCATCATAAAAGTTTGTCTATCCATCATAAAAGTGCATCTATCAATCATAAAAGTGCATCTATCCATCATAAAAGTGCATCTATCAATCATAAAAGTGCATCTATCAATCATAAAAGTGCATCTATCCATTATAAAAGTCCATCTATCCATTATAAAAGTGCATCTATCAATCATAAAAGTGCATCTATCATCATAAAAGTGCATCTATCAATCATAAAAGTGCATCTATCCATTATAAAAGTGCATCTATCCATCATAAAAGTGCATCTGTACATCATAAAAGTGCATCTATCAATCATAAAAGTGCATCTATCCATCATAAAAGTGCATCTATCATTCATAAAAGTGCATCTATCCATGATAAAAGTGCATCTATCCATGATAAAAGTGCATCTATCATTCATAAAAGTGCATCTATCCATGATAAAAGTGCATCTATCCATCATAAAAGTGCATCTATCCATCATAAAAGTGCATCTATCCATCATAAAAGTGCATCTATCAATCATAAAAGTGCATCTATCCATCATAAAAGTGCATCTGTCCATCATAAAAGTGCATCTATTCATTATAAAAGTGCATCTATCCATGATAAAAGTGCATCTATCCATCATAAAAGTGCATCTATCCATCATAAAACTATGAAATCATAAACTACAACTAATATCTCGAATTACCGCCCAATTGCAATTCTTCCAACTGTTTCTAAGTTACTTGAAAAAACATTATATAATCAATTAATTAATCACCTTGAATACAATAACATGCTCAGTGATTGTCAGCATGGTTTTCGACCACTGCGGTCGACTATGTCGGCTTTGCTACTTTTTACTGAGCAGATACGGGCGTCTTTAAATAAAGGTCAGGTTACTGGAGTCATATACATAGACTTTCGAAAAGCCTTCGATACAGTCAATCATCAAATTTTGTTAAATAAACTTTTTTCTTTTCATTTGTCCTCCTCTGCAATAGATATGTTTAAATCATATTTAAGTGACAGATCTCAGACTGTAAGAATCGGCTCAGTAACATCACAGTCACGAGTGTGTTCTATGGGAGTTCCACAGGGCAGCATCTTAGGTCCT